>NC_088859.1:17162948-17210448 GCF_963853765.1 Magallana gigas | reverse complement strand
AATGTGCATTGCTAGTAACATTAATTTATGAACTTGTGTTAATTAATTGCTAAATGCCAATCACTGAATAGTAACCCAAAAATTCTAAAATAATTTTTTTTTACATATATATAAACCACTTTATTTGACGATTTTCAGGCTAGCGGGAAGAGAGTACACCACAGCGACCACTGACCAGTTACTTGGTCACAGTATTGGACCCGTAGCCGGTTATGGAGTAAGTAGGCCCCTCATAGTAACATAAAATATGGTCCAGATGAATTATGATTTTCATAACATACATAGAAGTACAACATTTTTTTTTATTTTTTTTTTAGAACAACTAAGAGTTGCTCATTTCACATGATCTCATAAATTTCCTGTATTTGTAAAGATTTTAATGAATTTTATATAAGTGTAACACATTTTCTAGCCAAATACAAGTTTTCTCCATTTGCTCTGCCCAAAGGGAGGTAAATTTGACAAGCTATTGTGACTCAGCGTGCATCATCGAAAGTGCCATTTGATGTAACAGAAAACCATAACAGGTTGTAGTATCTGTCGATATTATTTTGTAGGCCACGTTGTACAGAGGTGCTTACCAGCGGTTCACACCTTACTGAGACGAGATACGCGGGGACTCAGTCGAGAGGTGACAGGGCTGGCAGTTGCTAAGTGAATGTCATGTGACCAATTATTCTCCACCTTCCTAGATTCTCTGGCTGTGCTGGACACATTCATCTGATCATCCAATGCAAATGGGTGATAGTGAGGAAAAAAATCGAGTAAAGAGGAGGAGTATTGTGCAATTATGTCATCAGTGCTGTCATTGGTGCTGTCATAAGTGATGACTGATTATCAGCACTGGTCGATCTACTTCCTGTTACCGTACTGCCATATTGTAACTTCCAGCTTTGTTTCATGGCGAAAGCTTCCAATCAATCATCAAAAGCAAAAATCTGAAGAAAACTTCATAAATCACATTCATTCACCTATTTATATTTATTTTTCAAATCATTTCTACGATCATATTTTTATGATTTAAATTAAATTTTTTTTTCTTTTGGTCAAATAATCAAAATGATAGCCTTGCTGTAGATAAATTTTCAATTCATTGTTGCTGTTAATTGCTTGGAAGTTTTTTTTTTCTGTCATGAAATATGCTATAGATGCCATGCCACAGAATCTTAGGAACGGTCATTTGTTAAAAAAAAAAAAATACTCAGTCTGGTCAGCTTTATATTGAACAAACGTCTAGTCAAGACTTCCTTTTTACCTCACGGCAAAAGGTTATACACGTGGATGTACTTGGAGTCATTGTGTCATTGTTGGAACTGCCCGTCACAGCACTGTGATTCTATTTTTCAGTATTAATTGTATATTAGTCAGATTAGAATTTTTAATAATTATCTTCGTAACATTTAAAGGCCTCCAAGTTTTTATTTTTCCCTTAAAATTTTTTTTCCAAGATGCATTTATTGATTCGAACCATTTTTTTTTCTTTTTAATTCAGAAAATGCAGTTATATTTCAGTTTTTCTAATATAAAGTGAACATTTCAGTTTTCCTTAAGAAAAAAAAAGCAAAAGTTTCAGTTTTTTGCAAAAATTGTTTTGGAGTTGAGTAGTATTGTAAGCAGTTTCTGTAGGCAGTTACATATTTATATAAATCTCAGAAGGTCTGTGACACCATTAGATTGGCTGCTGTCCATTGGGCCAGCAAGGTGCTTCTTTTACTAATTGTTTGTGCAATGTTATGTATCTTTTATTATTAATATATATTATGATGATATTGAACAGTGTTTACTGTTGACATTTTTTTTTTCAAACACATAAAACATAGCATTTGAAATGAGGGTCTGGTAAGGGAATGTATTTTTTTCTGTTGTAATTTTTTTTTAACGAGAGGGGATTGTGTCAACAGAGGGAAAGATGATGTGACTCATTTTTTTTTTTTTCATTTTTCAAATTCAGTTTACACTATTTAATGAACTTCCAGTATGCTTCTACATAGAGCATGGTTGATTGGTGCTAAGGTGGCATGAATGAAGTGTGCAAGTGTTGGATGTGAGTGTGCACATTGACTTGGATGTGGGGCAAGTGTGATATAAATGAATGGGAGTGATTTACCACTGCAAGCTAGTCTCTTAACATTTATTCATATGTTACATTCATGATATACTGTTCAAAATGTTTTATTGCAATGTTACATTTAAAGAAAAACTTGCCAAAATTATCTTGCCCACAATGTCTTGTTCCAGAAGGAATCGTAGATTTTTTTTAAAAAATATTTTAATGTAGTAGGAATCTCTTTTTTGAGGCTGAAATTCCCCCACGTATCTACCATGAGTTTTAGAAATTTTTTTTTAGTATTTTTGGCTCCTGTCTACTTTCATTCCCAATGTTTTGCATAAAAAACCCAGATCTGATTCCTTTTTCAAATTGGTTTTTAATGGATTTGAATTTTGCCACATGATATTTATTTTTATTTTCTGCAAAAACACAAGTTGTGAATTAAGGTATTTGAGTTTAAAAAAATTGATCTGAAAACCCCAGATGGATGGTTTCTGATGTTTATCAGCAGATTCAGTAAATACCTCTTTTAGAAAATGAATCTCAATTATTCCATTCTAAATCACATGAACGTCATTCATCTTGTTTTATTTCTTTCCTGAGAAGTAATCTCTTGTATCTCAGTTTGGGCATAATGAAAAAAAATTTAAATATTTTGTTTTTTGTTCAGTAGAAAAATGAATTTTGTTATCAATTTGTTTACACATGTTGTAGTAATTTCTTGATTCTACGCATTCGTTTGTACATGCAGGAATATTTATGCTCTGTGGTACAAAACTGATAATCAAAAGAAGTTAAAATCAACATTTGTCAAAAAGTGATGAGGGGAAAAACAAAAACAAAACATTGTTATGATGTGGACTGTTGATAATTTTTTTTTTTAATAACAGCAACCCAAGGTGCAATAAAACTTTATAAATATAAGAAATAAAACAGATGTTTTTTTGTCTTAAATTGTATGCATCTTGAGGTGCTTGGTTTGATCATTTCCTTAGGCTAGTAGAGAAGTTGACTTGATTGTATTTATTTCCTTCTATTTAATCATTGTCACTGGTGTACTCTTGTATTGTTATGTTGTATTGATTATTAATCTTCTAATATGTGTAGAATGATAGCTTGATATGTATCTTATGCTGTTTGGTGGTCATCTTGATATTTAATGACCGAAATGCTAGTGCTTCCCCATGGCATGTCTGGGGCATGATGGGAAAAAAACAAATCAACAAACTCTTGCAACTTTTGAGCATGATTGATTATTATGAAATAATCTAAGCATGTATTTATTGACAGAATGTTCTATGTGTGCTTACTTCCCTCGTTTGATTCCCATTTCTGGCATGCATTGTATTTTTAACATCTCTTGCCTATAGACAGCGGTGTGTTGACTTCCTGTGAACCGATACAGGCGGTGAATCATTAAAACGGACGCAGACAGGACTGTTCATAACATATTTATTATAATAACTATATATATATATTATTTGCACCTGGATATTTGCACCTGTAATCTATACATACATAAACACTTCATAGTGATTTCCCCCTTTTTCTTGTATTTATCAAAGGTTTTTTTTTCTGTAGCATAGAGATTGTTCATTATGTTTCATGTATATTGGGAATTAGGTGATTTATTGCTAATGAGTAAGTAGAAGAATTTACATTTGATATTCTTATATATCATGTGTGGCTTATAATGTCCACAGCAATGGACAGGAGGAAGCAGATGACCTTGAGGGTCATGTCTTGACCTTCAGGGTCACGACCTGACCCGAAGGCCCGGCGGATTTCCCCTAGGACTACGATTTTCCAACACTTGCTTAACATATTCTGTATCTACACTGTGTTGTATTTGTATTAATGATTTAGAATAATTGCTTCTTTTGTGCACAGTCCAATTTTGTCTTATATGTAAAATAACCTCTTTGCACTTTGAACAGTTTATGTGTCAGGATTAACCTAGGTGTGAGAATGAGTTTGATTTTTTTTCCTCTTTCTTTGATGCAATAAACTGTTTGTAAGTGTTCCTAGTCATTTCACGGCAGTCTTTAATGCTATTGCATGGAATTCTGGCATATTCATTCAGTAGTAACAATACTATTTATAGTCCAGTGTATTTCCTATAAATATTGAAGCATGCATTATCATAGAGTTTTCCTGAACCATCATCCTTTGTCATTGCTGTCCAAATATTATACCCGCTCTCCAGTGTCAGCTCTCTTTCTCTCATATATTGCTTAAACCACTTTTGATTGGCTAATCCAAGATGAATATCCTCTGCAGAGGAATGTGGGGCTGCATGGCTAAAACAAAAAAATTAATGATAAGGCATACTATATAGTTAATCAACGACTAAAACAAACTTCTGCATTAATAATATGAAGTTAAATTTTTAAAAAAGGAAATTGAAAGACTAGTTCAGGCCAAATTTTAGGGGAGGGGGGGAGATAAAAGGGAGCTGACTAGCATTTTCCCTGTCCTGAGCGCGGGGGAAGTGTGAAGGATTTGGACAAGGACAAGATGTTGCATGGTATCATGATGCATTTTGAGAATTTCTGGTGATGGATGTGTTAAAATAGCTAACAGATATCACGCATAAAAACCTTTGTTCTAGGTTTTAGGTCAGCGAACGTATAACGACAATACCCAGTCACTGCAGGATATAGCATCATACCGTACGTAGTCTGTTAAATTAAAAAAAAAAAAAAGAAGATTTAGGGCGCCAATATGATAAGTAGATGTTAAATTTCTTTTTTTTCCCCTTTCACTTCTTTTTTATTAGATTATTTGTTTCTGTGAGAAAAATTTTATATTTGAAATGGGTCCTTGAAAGGATTAAGAATCAATTTTATATGATGCTCTATCTTGTCGTGTCTGATATTGTAAAAATTCTTTTAAAAAATGGGGGAAAAGAAACCCTGGAATGCGTTACCATAACGACGAGAGAAGAGGCCTCGTCAGCCATTATTTACCGGTATCAGATGGCGATCGAGGCCACTGCAGGAATAAATCTACAAACTATGAGTCCAATATGATGCAAAATAATGGGGAATATAAGGATGGCGGGAAATTGGATTCTATTTCTAGATGTTGACTTATTTACGGAAAATCGATCATTGGAGGTTTTGCAAAGTATAAAAAGGCATGCTATTGCAAGAAAAGATTAAGAAAGGAGCGTTTGTCTTATAATAAGGAGATGATTTGTAGCAATTTTATGGGAGGAACGGTTGATGTAGATCAATCGCGCAGTGCGCCGTACAGACAACTTGCAAAAATAAATTGGAACCTGATGCTAGTATCGTTTATCAAGTAGAAATATCCAAGAAAGACGCGGCAGTTATTAGGGTGCAAACTATTAATGAAACCCAATAAAATCAGTGATAAAAAGGTTGAATTTTCATAATAAAGTAAAATCTTTTTTACCTGAATACAGACGAAACATACATTTGAAACAATGTTAAAAATAAACGTAGGAGTTACTTGGTATTATACTTTTGGGATAGTATTACTATTACACAGTAATTATAATCAACCCCAAGTTTGTGACGCTATTGATCAAACGGGCATTTTTGGGGTGGTTTCACTCGCGCCAATACGCCAAGAACAAAGAGCCATAACTCATTTAACATAGTAGTGATTTCGTAAATTCCAACATTTTAATTGATTTTCACCAATACCCTCAAGTACAATCTTAGTTTGTACATGTGTAACCTAGGATGCCCAATATTTATTATATTGGAGAGTTCCGTTAGGCCTATATGATAACACTAAAAATCTCCGTGTTTTATGGGTGAATTTGGTATATACTCAACAAAACTTCCAAGTGTTCACCCAGTGTAATGTATTTCATATATGAAATAAGTTCATATATCTGTCCTGCCGTCTGGGTGACTGATTTCCACCTATAACTTTAAAATATTATTGTTAAGAACGATGCATTGACCTTGATCTTAGGTTGCGACCCGAGATGTTGACCTTTGTTAAATATCACAAACACTTCCGGTTTGGTTGAATTTTGCTAAGAGCTTTTGGATTCATTTACGTTTACGAAATAAAGAAAATTATATCAAAATAACGTTTCCTTCGGATTGCTTAATTAATTTCATGTCCAGGTCAAAACAAACAGCAAATTTAAAGTGAATTCATAAGATCTGTTGTGGAAACAATGCAGACACCAATGGCTCTGGCTGTGTTTGCAGTGATCATTTTGGCCATGTCAAGTGGTTTTCTTTTTAAACTATCGCCAAAGACTAAAATCAATCACAAAATAATGGCAATCATATTAGCATGCACAGAAATTAAAATTCCCATTTTATGTTTTGACGTTTTGTTACGGATAAATGATTTCAATCGGCGTTTTATTTTATTCAGGCACGTAGCATACTTTTTCCACTTTTCCTCGCAGCAACAAATTTTTTAAAATTTACATGTAAAAAAATTAATTATCATGGATTGCCCCCCCCCCCCCCCCACATTTTTGGGAGCATGTAAAAAATTGATATGAAAATAAGGAAATTAGAATTGAAATTGAAGTTCTATACTACGCCAGCTTGTCAAGATTTTTTAGATGAGCCCCCCCCCCCCCCCCCTCAAAAACGATGCTACGTGCCTGTTATCTGTGCTATTGATGAGAAGACATCAGTTACGAAAAGTTGCAATTTTTCACATCATTCTATTTCGTAATTTCAAGATTATATTAGGGTGAACACTTAGAAGTTTTGTTGAGTGTATGCATGTATAATTATATGCCTAATTTTTTTTACAATGACAAACTGTAAGAGATCACCAACACTAAATGTATATTTTGATTTGCATTATTTGAAGGTGACCTTCATAATGATCGAAGATTGCACATACACTAACTATAATCTCCATAGTATGAAGTCCATACAATCTCATTGCCTTTCATTTTAATCAAATAAGGCAACTAATTATTGCGTAACTTGACTGAACACATGCATAAACGAATAATGTAGAACAGAGTATTTGGTAAAAAAAAAAAAACCCAAAAACAAACAAACAAACAAATTATATCTTAAATACAGGATATCTCCGCTGATGTCAACGAAAATCCTATGAAATGCGCTATCAGCGTATCTTCCAAAAGTGCCTTATTTGCAACCAAATCACCTTTCACATTTTTTTTTAAGTAGGGGTAAAAAAAAATATCTTAAATAATTCAAAAGATATATACAATGTATATCCATTACACTTTTCAACATTCATATCACACAGTCAAAGACATGATCTAACCATAAACTTGACCCTTCGCGGAGTTTTCGATGAGAGCGAAAGTCCTATACATGTACATCCTAGTAGCCAAAACAAATCTCTCGGGGACAGGTGTTTAGTACTATTCTTTCTACGATAATTTACCGTCAAAACCTTATAGGCATGGCATGTTTGCCTTGTATCTGAATAAACAGCGTCCAAATACTTACATGTAATCTAGTATTGCTCGCCGACTGAAAAAAAAAGTCGTTTCAACCACGAAACTGTACACTGCACAGGCATAAGAACAATGTTATCTGGCTATATTGTAAAGTAAAACTAGCAGAAAATGCACCAATCTGTAAAACACCTGTTTTACTTATTATCAATTAATAGTATTTATCATATCACTTCCATCTAAAAAGAAAGAATATGTTCATGTATATATTAATATTATATACATGTATTGAAAGGAAGGGAATTTACGAATCATTGAAGAGAGCTATAGAATTTTAACAATCTAATAAGAGAACTATCTAATAAGGTACTGGGTGTAAATATGGTGAATTATGCGGGATAGAGAATTAATACAAAATATATACCACGTGGTTGGTGTTAAGATATCTTGTATAAAAAAGAAAAGATATATATCTTTTATTATTCTTTATTAATTTTTGTTTAAATTTTTGGGTCACTAATATATGTGCCTAGCAAGGAAATAAATGAAGGACGCCATACTTTCAGTACATTCAATATATTCCTATATGTTAGTTACGATAGCTTCATTTATGAAAGAAGTGTTAAAAGTAAATCGTTTCTTGTTTCTTTCATCTTTGTAATGGACTGTTCAATAATGAGATATTTTATCTAAGAAAATTGGGGGGGGGGGGATAAGATGGTGCAAATGTCCATTAGTTTAAATTGTAAATTATATATATAATTACGATTCCAAGTTTTATATATTTCCATCGAAATCTATTTTAACCGGTTTTTCCAAAGGAAAAGTCTGATTATTGAAATGGTGAAAATCGCGTGCGAGCCGGCGGCTACCAAAAAGGGTATGTATACCTATTGTACGGACTCCTACAGTTTTCAAAATATATAGGAAGGTGATGTTTTGCAGATCTATTGTACATGTATATATCAGATATATACATATTACTTGGATTTTAAGTTTTGATACTTTATTTAAAAAATGCTACCTGTTTAACTTAGTTATTTTATATTCATTTTTTTTGGCATGATATTACATATAGGATACTCCATTTTTCACATAAAAAAAAACCCGGTTTGCTGTCATATTGACAGCTTTTCAGTTGTTTGTTTTAAAATATAATACAATTGTGCACGATCACAATTTTTGACTTTATTCAGTCTGAATATTTTAGCATGCAAACACAAAAATAAAATTGCCCCTAGGTTAAATGGCATCAAACTCTTAACCTAAAAAGCCTAAAAAGTGCTCTATCCACTGAACCACTTCAGTCACAACAAAGTTTACCTTATTTCATTAAATGCGAAAATACAAAATTCATATACATGTATCTATTTATGTATAGTGGGTCATCACTTAACTTTTTGTCGATAGAAATTGGTTCGTTTTGAAATAAACCCTATAATTTGAAAACGACAAAAAAATGAAGCACAGACCCTCACTATAAAATAAAAGGCATTGATTGATTGAAGTTATAAAAAAAATCGAACACTGTTTGAAGATTTTTTTATGCATACACCAGTTTAAATCAATATGTTCCATGTACATGTAATGAACCTTTTTAAAGGTTATAAGAATAAGTTTTGTTTTTCAGCTTGTTTCTTATCCATCTTAATATAGAGGTATTTTACCCGCCTTACCCCCCCCCCCCCCCGGCCCCGCCAATCTTCTTTACTTATATATTTTATTCATAATACTACGAATTGTTATCTAATATATAGTCCAATACATTTCATTAATCATACAATCGCTAAAAATTATGTAAATAGTAATCAGAAATCATTCTTAAATATTATGAAATGATCAAATACGGTTGGGCGTGATCAAATCTATTATAAAGCGTTTCGGGCTTTGTTAGGTTTGATCACTCCTGACCGTATTTGACCACCTAATAATACTAAAGGATGATTCCTTATTCTTCGAAACATGTCATTGATGAAATTATTGAACTATAATTACAAATGTAATTCGAAGTGTTATCACAGACATGTAAGTACATGTATAACAAATAAAAAATAATAACGGATGCAGAAGGAGAGTACATGTACTTTAATCGAATAATTCACCATCTTCGCTTCGTCGGCCAAGGGTTTTCGGTCCAAAATATTATTGTTTTTGTTATTCCAAGATAAATTATTCTTTGTTCGAAATTCTTAGTGGGTTTTAAAGCATTTGTTTTAGTTACTTGTTATATACCATCTTGTTTCAAAGAGGCTGGCATGAGCCTGTCTACATACATGTAACAATGAATTGTAAGCTCCGTATCTTGCTTATAACTCTACGACTGGTACTCCAATTTGGGTTGATCATTAGAAGTTAATTACTAAAGCACTGTAAACAACCGAAATCGTGACCACGATCCTTTAAATGGTGGTCGTCTCAAAATGTCAAAATGCACCAAATTTTGCTATTTATTTGGGGCATTACAAATGCAGATTGGTGCAATATGTATTCTTAAAAAATTAAGAGAAATAACTTTGAGAATAGCATAATCCTATGTGTAAAAATTTCTAGGTGTGCACTTTTTACTATTTATTTATGTTATTTCTTAAAACTTATACTCCTACATACCGGTAGCTGCATTTTATCATAACGTCATTAAAGCACAATGACAACGCTCGCCTACCAAACAACGGAGAATCGTAAAAAAAAAAGTTTTCCTTAAAAAATCGAATTATTTCTATCTGTATTTTGGCGTTTTTTTTCGTGTTCTTTTTCATATTTGGTATCTAAAAAGTCCTGAAAGATATCAAAACACCGTTTTTACCAGGTTGCACAAAAACAGGCACAGTCATGAGTGTAGTACGGAAGCGTATTAGTGCCACTTTGTATTTTTTTTCTTTAAAATTCCAACTTTAAAGTTGGAATTTCCAACTTTTTCCAACTTTAAAGTTGGAATTTCCAACTTTAATCTTGGAATTTCCAACTTTAATTCCAACTTTAAAGTTGGAATTTCCAACTTTAAAGTTGGAATTTTCAACTGTAATCTTGGAATTTCCAACTTTAAAGTTGGAAAAATCAACTATAAAGTTGATTTTTATTATATCTATATATATAAATAGATATATACTATGATTTTTTGTTCAGTGTGAATTAGGCTTTACTCATAAAAAGAATGGAGGAGCTCATTCGCTTTCAAGAAGAACTCAATATAATAACACAACAACTCGAACTCACTGGAAATAATAGAACATGTCATAATTATAATTTCAATTTTATTTTTTTAATTCCATGAAAACAATAACTATGTCATAATCAATATATATATATATATATATATATGTGTGTGTGTGTGTGTGTGTGTGTGTGTGTGTGTGTGTGTGTGTGTGTGTGTGTGTGTGTGTGTGTGTGTGTGTGTGTGTGTGTGTGTGTGTAAAAATGTAGCTTTATTGTATCATATACATATTAAATAAATTCTAAAAAAACCTCCATAAATAGAAGATTTAAAAGGATTAAGCCTAATGAAGCATAGTACTGAAAAACATTTAGGAAAGTGATTATATATAAATAATCTATTCTGCAATTTTCAACAAGGAATTTTCAGTTAACACATACATATACGGTAGTATTGGCGGATCCAGAGGGGGGGGGGGTTCCGGGGGTCGGAACCCCCCCCCCCCCTTTCTCTGGGACATATGAATTTTTTTGAAAACGTTTAGTGCCTATTTAAAGACAATTTTCCCCATTTATAATAGAAATACTGTAATTATCTCAAAGAAATTTTTTTAAAATTGCTTATTTAAAGAATTTCGTACTGCGTCCCATAATTTTGTTCTTATGTGAAAAAACCCTATCGATTTTTTATCGAAATAAAGTACATTGTACTCCCCTTCAGCATCCGGTGTTTACTACACTGAGTAAACATGTGGAAAATTAAAGAAAAATTACATAATATTAAGGAGTATCGCTAAAAAACACAGATTTATAATAACATCTACACTGTATTTTCTACTCTATTTCTTAAAAAAAAAAATTTATTATAGTTCATACAGTTTTGAACTGACAAGCCATCGAGTAAAACGACGTTCAAGTATGAGTACACGCATTCGCTTTCAAATTTATTGTTTAGTTAATTATAATATATATATATAATAATATTTATAATAGATGAGTTTTACTTCGTTTCAAAGGAAAAATACAAAGAAAATTACATGACCCGAGTAAACATGTGGAAATAAAAAAGAAATTAAGCAGTATCATTAAAAAACACAGATTTATAACAACAGCTACAATGTATTTTCTAATCTATTTCCTATTTAAGAAAATCGATTATAGTTCATACAGTTTTGAATTGACAAACCATCGAGTAAAAACGACGTTCAAGTACGAGTACACGCATTCGTTTTACTTTTAAAAGCCGCTTTCAAATGTATTGTTTAATTAACTTAAGTAATCATAATAGATAAGTTTAAATTAATTCGGTTTATACAAAAATACAAAGAAATATACAAAGAAAATTACATGATTACATTACTTATGCGGGTTATGCTATTTTTCTGGAATGCTGGCTACCTTCATACCCACATGAAACACAAAAGAAAGCCTTTTTTGTTTTGTTTTCCAAAAGTCGGAAATTCTGTTACAAAAATATCGTATAAAGGGTTAATATGTAAACCATTATGAAAATACCCAACTTTTCTAAATATGATCGCATCTGTACTTGTGCCGAATGATGTAGCGCACCCGGCCATTACAGGGGTCACATCAAGTTCCCTGGGACGACAATTGCTTTTACCATTGTATTACACACGTACCATTTATTCAGCACATAAATTATCCCCATTTTTTGGTCATATCCTATCATTTAGACCTTTATTTAAAAAGGCAATCGATAGAACTCAAAATCGATAAATAGTTCAGAATTTAAAAACATCAAAGACATAAAAAAATTACCAAAATATCAATTTTTATAATAGTTTGTCGTAATTAGTCTGAATTGTTTTTTGCTTCTTAGTGTTTCTTTTCAGTCAAGCATAGACGCACTTTCTCATGCTGGAGACTTGGGTTTCTTCTGGCTAGATAGTATGCAAATCTTCCTTACCTAAACCAAAACGGCAAAAACGCTCAATAATGCAGTGCACTCTGCTGTTGAAATAGATGTGAAATAGATAGTGATGAGAAAAATGTTTATAAAATACAGTTGTATACGCACGGAAAACGTTCAAAAAGTCCTTGTTTATTGACAAATGATGAATTTTGCACTTTTTGGTTTTCATCAAATGGACCCCCCCCCCTTTTCCAAATTGCTGGATCTGCCTCTGGGTAGTATGTGCTGAACAATGAATAAATATGTTGAATTGAATTCCAAGATTAAAGTTGGAAATTCCAAGAATAAATTTGGAAATTCCAACTTTAAAGTTGGAAATTCCAAGATTAAAGTTGGAAATTCCAATATTAAAGTTCGAAATTCCAAGATTAAAGTTGGAAATTCCGACTTTAAAGCTGAACACCGCTCGTAAATAGGAACCGCACACAGGTACCTGGTATATAAACCCTTCGATTTCGTTACACCCGATTGCACATCTGAAACTCGTGGCCGACGTGTAGTGTTCCTTTCGTTGTCTTTGGATTTTTATGCATTTAATTGTTATTTATGTGCACATTATGTCTGTAAATAATGCAATGACCAGTTCATTTGATGTTAGTACTCTCCTGGTTTGAAAAAAGTGCGTAAAACTTGACAATTTCATCGCGACCGAGTAACATGGCGAAGCAAGATGTACGTCCACACAGGTGAGACCTCTACAGCGATATACTTTGAACTGTTAAGAGGTCTATGGCTTATATAGGGGTGTAGGAAGAGCGGTGCTGAAAGAGAAATATGGCGGACAGTGCTTATTTACGAGCGGTGTTCAGCTTTAAAGTTGGAAAAATCAAGTTGGAAATTCCAAGATTAAAGTTGGAAATTCCAACTTTAAAGTTGGAAATTCAAAGATTAAAGTTGGAAATTCCAATTTTAAACTTGAAATTAAAAAAATAAATAAATATAGAGTGGCACTAATACGCTTCCGTAGTGTAAACTAAAGTCAACCACAAAAAAGCCATATGTCTTCAATAGAGATTTGCTTTTCTCGATAATGTCTTGGTACAAGCTAATATTATTTCTACGCATGCGCAGAATAAAACCGGCAAAGTGCACGAGGATTTCAAGATGGCGGCTGACAGGGGCTCCGATAGCGAGTCAAGAAGACATAGAAAGTCTGAATCGCAGTCACAAGGGAGTGTAAATGGTGACGAAATAGAGGAACCAGATTTCAGCGATCCAGAGGGTTACGTCGATGACATTTCTGAAGAAGGTTCAAAAAGTTTACAATGTTTATTTTGTGCAATATGGGTAGGAAGTCTGAACTTGCAAACACGTGTAACAATAAAAGGAGCAATATTTGGCCACATAATGCCAGGATAGGCACGATGAAAATGAAATACAAAGTTATTGCTTTTATTCCTTACATAAACGTTTATCAAAATGAAAGTTTGACATAATAAAGTCACTAACAACTTCTCAAAGTGAGACCAATCGCCCAAATTTGATGAAACGACCCGGTTGTGATATGATGCCCTAAATGGGATATACATAAAATCTTGATAGTTCAAAGAATATTTTTTTTGAATAAGAAAAATTCTGTAAATCGACATAATAATACATTGATGATTGAATTAACAATCTTTGCCGCAAACAAATTCTTCTGTAACATTATTTTGATCCACATGACTGTAACTCAAAACTTTTTCACAACCTTTATGTTTACTGAAAAACTTATTTCTACTACACTTCGCTGTCTCCTATAACAAACCTATTAACAGTAACTGTAGCACAGCTCTTTGCAGAGTAACTTGACACAGTTTGGTGAAATATGAAACAACAACTGTTTATTATAATGCCTTATCTATCAACTAAAACTTCAGTAAAGTAACAGTCAGATTAACAATACGGTATTTAAGATAACTCTTATTTCTATTAGTTAACATATGGTCAAGCAAATAACTTGTTATTTAATGATATAAAACTAAACTGAAGTTCACTATGTGCTCTACACTTTAGAAAAAAAATTTATCATTTAACTAATTACCTGGTTTTCTGTTTTCAGAATTGCTAGGAGATTTACTGAGGAGCAAACCTAAAGAATCGGATGGCATTGATAACATTGTCGTGGTAGATAATGTTCCCCAAGTAGGACCTGACAGACAGGAAAAACTAAAAAATGTCATCAGAAAAATCTTCGAGAAGTTTGGCAAAATCAACAGGGAATTTTTTCCAGTTACTAATGAAAAGACAAAAGGGTTAGTCTTCTTTTAAAAAATGGTAGAAAATTATTTTTAAAAATTATGAAATGTAATGTTGAAATGTAAGTCCTTGCTTTTCAACCATACAATCTTCTGAAAACTGTTTGCAAAGAGAGCATTGCTCTATAAATATTTTTAAAATGTGTGAACTCTCTTTCTTTCAGGTACGTTTTCATTGAATACACCTCACCTCTCCATGCCAGTGAGGCTGTCAAGATGGCGAATGGATACAAGCTTGACAAGCAGCATACCCTTCAAGTGAACATTTTTTCTGACTTTGACAAGTAAGTACCCTTTATCATTGGAGCCTTGTACTATACATATAGGACAAATTTTGTCTTAGCAGACACCAGTGACAATCTTGATAACAATGTTTAATGTTTTCCCTCTTATCCTTTCATATGATGATGTTTGATCCTTTAATTTAGGTATGAGAAAATCCCAGAGGAGTGGGAACCACCTAAACCCAAACCTTACCATGATGTCGTAAGTATAATCATATAATATAACTATCTGAGTCAATAAAGCTTGGAGTATTCATTCTTGGAGCATTTCAGCAGTTTCCAAATCTTTCATTTTTGAATTAAGATGCAGAAAACATTTTACTGAATTCTTTTTATTTCAAAATAAGTTTTCAGTATAAACCTGGTGGTTCAATGACAGAGGATTTTTTAAATATTTTTAGGGAAACCTGCGCTACTTCTTGCAAGAACCAGACTGTTATGATCAGTTCAGTGTCATATATGATGGAGGAGACAGAACAGCTATATTCAAGAACACTGCCAGGGAACCTGTGCTTATTGAAGAAAGAGCAGTAAGTTATTGCTGTTAAATGGCAATTTTCAATTATTTTCTTCTTATAAATGAAAGGAGTTGAATTGAAACTTTGATAAAACATTATTAAAAAAAATTGTAATTCTATGATAATTATATATTTTTTATGAGGTCATAGAGGGAGAGAGAGATATTAGGATTAATTTATTTTTAGTATCAAAACACTTACGATATTGTTAGGAATTTTTGCTCAAGCAGTTGCAGTGTTTATGTATTCTCTGATCTCTTTGTAGAGGTGGACTGAGACGTACATTCGCTGGTCACCCCAGGGAACCTACCTAGCAACCTTCCATGCTAAGGGCATAGCTCTGTGGGGAGGGGAAAAGTTTGAACAGATCATGAGGTTCAGCCACCCCGGGGTTCAGCTGATCGACTTCTCTCCCTGTGAGCGATACATGGTGACGTTCAGCCCCATCCTTTCCACCCAGGAAGACCAGCAGCAGATCATTATCTGGGACATCAGGACTGGCATGAAGAAGCGAGGCTTCCACTGCGAGACACAATCCACCTGGCCCATACTCAAGTCAGTATCAATGATGTATTTTGTTCTCTGATAATGAATTTGATCAAATTTGCTTGGCATAGCTAGACATTAAAGAGATATTGAAAATGAATATTTTTCGTTTGCAGGTGGAGCAATGATGGAAGCTACTTTGGGAGGATTACCCCAGATACTCTCAGTGTTTATGAAACACCAGTAAGCACATTACAAATAAGGAAGATCATGTGAATGTCATATTTGAAATCCAGTTATATGTTCGAAAAATGTCACATCATTAATTTCATATTTTTGATATTTTAGTCAATGGGGTTGCTTGAGAAGAAAAGTTTGAAAATTACTGGACTGAGGTAAGCTAAAAATACTGTTAGAAAACTTCAAAGTGCCTTTAATATATATACTGATTTGTTTAATTTATGAAGTATACAATATTGTATTTGATTGGTTGTGTATAAATGGCCATTTTCTGCCTACAGGGACTTTTCCTGGTCTCCCTCTGACAACATCATAGCCTACTGGGTGCCTGAACAGCAGAACGTACCAGCTAGAGTCACTCTCATCCAGATGCCTAGTCGCCAGGAACTGTGTATCAAAAATCTCTTCAATGTCGCTGACTGCAAGATGCACTGGCAAAAGAATGGGGACTACTTGTGTGTCAAAGTCGATCGCTACTCCAAGGCCAAGAAGATTGATGAGAAAGACCAGTTTAAGTACAGTGTAAGTAAAGACCAGTTTAATGCAGTTTATGAAATGACCAGTTCAAGTACAGTCTAAGTGAAGACCAATTCATTGACAAGTACAGTGTAAGCAAAGACCAATTCATTGACAAGTACAGTCTAAGTGAAGACCAATTCATTGACAAGTACAGTCTAAGTGAAGACCAATTCATTTGCTGTGAACATAGTGAAAAAAGTCAAAATGTTGAACTACAGAGTGTTTTCTTCTTACATGTTACATTCTGATTTTTTTTTTTGCAGGGTCTTTATTACAATTTCGAGCTGTTTAGAATTCGAGAAAAGCAGATTCCAGTGGATAAGGTAGAAGTCAAAGGTAAATTAATTTATTATCCAAGAAGATTCATTTTACTGTTTTTCTTGCTAAAATTGTTTTTATGTGAATCATCTTGATTATCTTTTTGCAGAAAATGTGATTGCATTTGCCTGGGAGCCTGTTGGCAGTCGATTTGCATTTATACATGGAGAATCCCCCAGGATTTCAGTTTCATTTTACCAGATCAGACCAGGGAAAGTGGAAACTATCAGTAAGAAGACAGAATTGTAAACATTATAAAAATTTGTTTCTATCATTTGCATGATTTGAATTTTGATTTTAACTTATTTTCTGTTTGCAGAAACTCTGGAAAGAAAACAAGCAAACCACCTGTTCTGGAGTCCCGCTGGACAGTTTATTGTTCTAGCAGGATTACGCAAGTAAGAATAGTATATTGTCAGTTTCAGAACAAAGCAAGAAACAAGCATTTTCTGATATATAATGATCCATTGATCAAACTAATAGAAAATTAGGACTTGAAAAACCCCTCCTCTACAACCCACTATACATGATCCATCAACATCCCACACAGGTTCACCTTGGAGTGACCTTACAAGTCAATTCAGTTTTGATTTATATCGATATTGCTGTATACATCTGTATGTGGTGTTTTGTTTATAGCATGAATGGAGTGCTGGAGTTTGTGGATGCCTCTGACGTAACTGTGATGGCTCAGACTGAGCACTTCATGGCTACAGACGTTGAGTGGGACTCCACAGGCAGATACGTGGTGTCCGCGGTCAGCTGGTGGGGACACAAGGTAAGCCTGCACACTCCATGTAAATGTGTGTAGGGGTAGATCTAAACTGAACCCAAAATGATATTTCATTTTATCATGTTTTGGAGAATCTTTTGAATTTTTTGGGGGGGGGCTTGTTTTTAGGTTGACAATGGCTACTGGATCTGGTCTTTCCAAGGGCGTCTGCTGCAGAAAATTCAACTGGAGCGATTCTGTCAGTTGTTATGGCGACCACGCCCTCCCTCCTTATTGTCTCTAGAACAGATGCGCGTAAGTGTTTATTTTGAATTTATTATTGGAATCAGTCGAATTTATATAATATAAAACATAATTTAAGACGTATATATATGTACAATGTAATTCAGAGAAATTATTTTCTTTTTTCTATATTTCATTCCTATTACAGGCCATTAAGAAGAACATGAAGAAATACACCGAGCAGTTCGAGGTCATGGACAGACTTAGACAATCCAATGTTTCTACTGTAAGTCAGCAAATTAGTAGGTTCTAACATGATAAAGAAAGCTTCAAAAATTAACACAATATTATCATAATCATAGCAGGGTGGCAATGTTTTCAGTGCGTTTTGTTTTTTTGCAGGAAATTCTTGAGAAGAGAAGTGAAATGATGAATGAGTACAAGAGCTTCAGAGAACGAGCCACTGAAGAGTGGGAGAGTATGAAATACAGGAGATTAGAACTCAGAGACGGTAAGTAGCGAGTACGAGAACACTTGTAGAAGATATTGGTGGGATATTGTGAAAATATGTAAAAAGAAACTGGAAGAACTTAATTTTTGCTGGATATTGCAGAATGACCATGGGTATTCAGTATTGAATAATTATGAAATGTAATAAAAATAATACTTGTTTAGTTGTCCAAATGTAATGTGGAATGTTAAAGAGTGAACAGAGCAAAAGTGTTAGTTTTAAATGAAAATCAGTTTTCTGAATGAATGCAAGTTCTGGTTAAAGAGAGGTATTGTGTGCTGAGCTGTTTCTTGCTGTATTACAGGGGTGGATACGGACACGTTGGAGTACGAGGAGAACGACGAGGAGATTGTAGAGTTTTTGCTTAAAGTCGAAGAAGTCGTGGTGGAAGAGTAAACCCCAGAAAGATTGTCGTTATTTTTACCGCTGTCAGCCGATTAACAGCCATCTTGAAAGTTGGGAAAAGTGCCGTAATATCAGCTATCTGATTTGTATTATAATTATTGTACAGGAATAATAAAATCGACATTACGGATAACGGCCTGCTATCGTAAAGATGGCAGGTTTTACTTGTAGATATTTTTATTGTTGCAAAGTGCTGCCTGTTTATGTGCTATATACATTGTATTTAGTGGTCTGTATGCAATTTTTTGTCCCGCTTTCTATTTTATTTGGACATTTTTCTGGGTATTTTCCTTTCCCTTTTCGGTTACATTTGAAAAACAATAGTATTTATATCAAATTATGCCATTTTGTGTGTCGCACTACGATCTGTCAGGTATTTATCTTAATAAAGCATGGTTTACATTTACATGTTTGTTGAGTAATGATTTTTACATGAAAAGTTGAAAAAGGTATACAATGTACATGTATTTGGATATTATTAAGATAGGAATACGCTTGACAAAATTTTCTTTTTGCAATTGAAAGCATGTGAGGAGAGTTTAAAAGATGAAGATGTTGTTCCAGTAATTGATTGTGCATTTCTGGGTTCAAAATCTGTTAGAGGATTGAGTATCAATTAAGAGAGAAAGGCATGCTTTTCCTAGAAACTTTGGCATGAATTAAGTTAAGATTTGTTCTAACTGCAATATTAGTAACTTGTTTACTATTGATGATGGTAATGAAACGGTGAAAATAGGGTGTGGGTCTTATAAAAATCTTGTTAAGAAATATCAATTTAATTTTTTTTTAAAATTCTGTATTATTTGAATTTGACTATTACACGAGGGTTGTTAGAAAAGTTCGCGGACAAAATAATTTACGGCAAAATTACTCTGTACATTGTAGGATGACGTATGTTTTATTAAATGACTACCAATTGAAAATAAGTAAGCAAAAAATCATATGATTTTGAAGTTGTTTTCAAAAGATACAACGATTTTTTATTTTGCATGAATTGGATTTACGGAGCACCATTTCATTTCCACGACGTCAGGTGACGTCAAACTACTGACAGGCAATTTAAATCTGTCACTCATTTTCAGAGTAAACACCTTTTAGTTCACATACCATTTTAGTTTCATGCCATTAACCCATTTATAAAAGGCATGTTTACACCATTTAATATTTGTCAAATTTTTGTATAATGTCTTGTGTCATATCGTAGATCATTTAGGTCCGAAAATCTCTGTCCACGCAGTTTCGACTTGAGATAAGATAAAATTAATCTGTAAATTTTTAAGGTGCATTTTGAAATAAACAAATCTTTACATATTTCTTAGAAAATACGTCAATATTAAATATGAAATGTTTCGCTGGCATCATGCGAATAATCCGCTCACAATCGAACTTGTCCGCGAACTTTTCTAACAACCCACGTATATGACTTATCTTCAGTGAAATTTCCATTTGGAAAATATTCATTTAATAATTGATAAACTACGTTAAAATTTTGCCAGCGGGGGTCTTAAAATTGCTTCATTTTAACAAGAAAATGCTTTCTTTGGGGATTCATTCGGGATATGAAGGTAGCGACCTTGCAAAAAAAAAAAAACCATAACCCACGTTAGCGGGTTATGTAATTTTTCTCTACAATGATTGCTACCTTCATAACCCGCATGAATCATCAAAGAAAGCAACTCATTATTTATAATAACATCTTTCTTTTAACTAATTAATAAATCGATTATGAAAAGTTAGTAAAATTCACTAAATTATGGTTAATATACATAAGTACGTTGGCTAAAAGAAACGGGCAAATCGTCTCCTGTAAGACTGAGTCTGACATCATCATGATTATTTCGTGCAGTCCGTGATTTTTCTTAGGTCGCTGTTGGCTTTGACCAATCGATTAATAGGGCGTGTCAATTTGAGTCCTGTCAATTTCTTGTCAGTTTCAGCCGTTGAAGATTTCGACCAATCGATAAACGGGGCGTGTAGATTCAGTCTAGCTGTTTCTATAGAGCTATTCATGATTTAACTATAAGTTTCCATAAGAAATAGAGGAAATAATACTTGTTAGATGTAAATATATAACTGTGTTCGTTATCTACAGCAAATTTCTACTAGTTTTTATTGAAAACGTGCCAGGACATGAATAAGAATTCGTTATAACAGTAAATTCGCTACATTCGTATTCGTTGTATCCGAGTTTTGCTGTATTTAATTTTAATATGAAAGCTTGTATTTAAATCGAAGATCCTAAATATATTGTAAAAACCATAACACCCCGGGCCAATATCGGGGCCCAAAAAGGATTTGAAGCAATTTCTTTTTTTATTAGAATATTGTTAAATTTGAAAATTCTAAACCGGTGAAAGTATTTCAATTATAATGTACTTTTAATACTTCTAAAGTGTCATGTCAGGCGTGGATTGGGAATCCCCCCCCCCCCCCCAATAAATGTCAGATGGAATAAATTTTAAGAGGACTGGATGGTTATGGCCATTTTTAAACCTGATAAATCTCCTTAAACAGATGAGTTAGAGCTCTATATTAAGATGTCCTTGTGGGAAAACATTCAAATTTTCTTTACGAAGTTATAGTTTATGTAGCTGTTTAACAAGCCATTTAAATAAAATTAAGGTGAATGGTGGTTAATTTGTTGACCACCCAGCCTCCTTACACAAAAGAAAAAAAAATTATCTCTAGATACGCGAGTATAGAGAATTGTTTTTTTGCTATCCAGTTAACAGAATACTTCTGTAAATTATTTTTGCCCAAAACACTTTCATGAAAAAAAAATCATCCAAGCATCATTGAGAGAAAACATGGAACAATTTTAATTTCTTTTAATATCTTTCGTTTGCTGCATGCATTGACAAGTTTACAATACAATCACAAGGATATAATACATTGGTTTTAAAGAACACATAATCACAAAGAAACAAGCTACCAATGATTTACAGTCTGTATTAGACACAAACTTAGAAACACTTCCTGTGAACGACGCTGGGTCCACTCTCGTCATACTCCTGTTTGCTGATCCACATCTGCTGGAAGGTGGAGAGGGAGGAAAGAATGGATCCGCCGATCCAGACGGAGTACTTCCTCTCGGGGGGAGCGATGATTTTGATCTTCATGGTGCTGGGGGCTAGCGCGGTCATCTCCTTCTGCATGCGGTCGGCCATTCCCGGGAACATGGTGGACCCGCCGGAAAGCACCGTGTTGGCGTACAGGTCTCGTCTGATGTCGACGTCACACTTCATAATGGAGTTATAAGCCGTCTCGTGGATCCCTGATGCTTCCATTCCCAAGAACGCTGGCTGGTAGAAAGCCTCCGGACAGCGGAATCTCTCGTTGCCAATGGTGATGACTTGTCCGTCGGGAAGCTCATAGCTTTTCTCCAAGGACGAAGTCGAGGCTGCGGTCACCATTTCTTGCTCAAAGTCCAGAGCCACGTAACATAGCTTTTCCTTGATGTCGCGGACGATTTCCCTCTCGGCTGTCGTTGTGAAAGAGTACCCGCGCTCCGTCAGAATTTTCACCAGGTATCCAGTCAAATCTCGTCCAGCCAAGTCCAAACGTAGGATGGCGTGGGGCAGGGCGTACCCCTCGTAGATAGGCACGGTGTGGGAGACCCCGTCCCCAGAGTCCATGACGATCCCCGTGGTCCTTCCCGAGGCGTACAGAGACAGGACGGCCTGGATACCCACGTACATGGCCGGGGAGTTGAAGGTCTCGAACATGATCTGCGTCATCTTCTCCCGATTGGCTTTGGGGTTCAGCGGTGCTTCGGTCAGTAGCGCTGGGTGCTCTTCTGGTGCCACCCGCAACTCGTTATAGAAGGTGTGGTGCCATATTTTTTCCATGTCGTCCCAGTTGGTGACGATTCCGTGTTCAATGGGGTACCGCAGAGTGAGGATACCTCGTTTGCTCTGGGCTTCGTCTCCCACATAGCTGTCCTTCTGGCCCATACCGACCATCACACCCTGAAATCAGATGGAACATTTCATTAATACAATACAATACAAGCTGCTGAAGCGGTGTCGGGTTACGTTTATCAAAAATTAAAAATTTAATAAAAATGTTCATGTATTTTAACAGCTATCCTCAAGCAGTTGCATTTATATGAACATCGATGTTGCAAGATCAGGTTTAATATTTGTCATACTAATAATAAAACTTGCCTATCATAAAGTAAGGAATAAGGAATCGTTTTTTGAGTATTATATGAGTTGATCAAATACGGTCGGGGTGATCAAATAAAGCCCGAAGGACTTTGATAGATTTGATCACGCCTGACCGGATTTGATCACCTTATAATATTCAGAGAATGATTCTTATTCCTTACTTCGAGCCTTGTTAAATGGTACATGATTCACGATAGTGAAAATTCATTTGAAGTGGACAGACTTATCGGAAAAGAGTGCAAAGTACCAAAAAATTATATTTTGTTTATTGATATTCTGTTAATTTCCTTATATTTTTTTTTACATGCCCACCCCCCCCCCCCCTTTTTTTCAAAAAAAGGGGAGGGCACTCAAATATTTACTTCAGAAAAATCACATACCCCCCAACGCATGCAACGTGCCTGGCATAACTATAATCATTTTTTTCATATTATATAATATGCATAACCAAGAAGGTCAATCAGAAATTAAAGTGAAATTAAACATTAACGTTATACATGTAGATCTATATTTCAGCCATGTTCACGACAGCAATGTTCAGCGGGGACACGTGCAAACATCGGAAGATAACATACGCGGATTTAGAGCCCTGGTGAAGGGGGTCTTTTTAGAAAATTCAGATGTTTGATATAGAAATTGTACATATGCATAGTCCAATAGTCTTGTGTATTTATGTTTAAGGTGCATATACTATATTATAAAATTATAGTTTTCTTTTTTTCTATACTAGGCTTATAGGTCAAAGTCAAGGTCGGCAAAAGTTTAGAAAGTGCAGTGATCCACCATCCCACAAATAAACAAATAATCAATTACAGAGTAAAACTATAATAACTTTGAACTCAAGTTATTTTTGTTTTCAATCGCTCATTGGACCAAAGGAGTTAAGTAAGCAATTTAAAACATAAAGTCAAAAAATACCACTTGATTGACCAAACCATGAGCTAATCAGCTATGAGTTACGCAAAGCTTATGCCAGTTATGGTTCAGTCATGAAACCAAGATTTCTGGCTTTATTGTTATAAAAAAAAACTACAACCCCTGTGATATGGCCTATAGATACCTGATGTCTTGGACGCCCAACAATGGATGGAAAAACAGCTCGAGGAGCATCATCACCGGCAAATCCAGCTTTGCACATTCCTGATCCATTATCAATAACAATCGCAGCAACTTCGTCACTCATGTTTTAGATGAAAATGAAACTGTGGCCTAAATTCAGTCTTGTGCGTTCGAATGCTTGAGCAAAATGGAAGAGACCACGTGTCCATCCGGGGACTTTTTAATTCCAATACCTCCTTATAAGGAAATACTGATGGCAGGGATGCACTCCCAAATATGGTCAATTCAAATAGCACCGCGCTTGAACTTTAGAAAGTCAAAGGTGCGTAACTCTGTTTGGTTGAGTAAACAATGCACATTTAAACAATAAAATGTTTTCTTTGGTGATTCCATCTTTCCACGTCAAAGGGTTGCTGATGAGAAACCTTGGGAAGATGTAATGATTCATATGTGATATGAAGGTAGCGACATTGCAGAAAAAAACATAAGCCGGCCCCGTTAGCGATTTACGTGAGCATTGGCCAAAGTCTGAATAACTTTGAAGAATCAACAACCTATCAAAATGCGTGGATATAAAAAAACAAAACGTATATTACAACATTTGAGTTTTTGTGAATAATTTAAAATGTTTTTCTTTTTAAATTTGGATCCCTCCTCAGTCATGTGGCCCCACCCTACTCGGTCTGAAGATTATGATTTTGACGAATTTGAATCTACACTAATAGTCTATCTAAGTTTGCCTTCGCAAATTGTTTTTTTTTTTTTAAAGTTTCAAGATTTTTCTCTATTCATTCCTGATGTAAAAGTTCGAGAACCCCCTCCCCCAAAATAAAAATAAAAATTTCCCCTGGTGGATTATAACAAACGAAGAACAAAATTAGAACAAACTTAACGGTTTCTGAGAAGTTTTTTAAAGATTTTTCTCTATATACCCCTTTGTAAAAATTTGCCCCCCCATCCCCCCCCCCCACCCGTGGTCCCACCTCATCCCTGGGAATCATGATTTGAACAAACTTGAATCTACCAAACATTAGGATGTTTTAGTTTTTCTGGCCGATCGGTGGATTTTTAAAAGATTTTTCTCTACACTTTTCATTGAAAAAAATTGACCCCCCCCCCGTGGTCCCACCCTACCCCAAGGGATCATAATTTGAACAATCTTTGAATCTTACCTAAATGAGAAGGCTCTCACACAAGATTCGGCTTTTCTGGCCGATCGGTGTCTGAGAAAAATATTTTTTTTCATTATATTCCGTTGAAAGAATTCGATCCCTCATTTTGGCCGCAGCCTACCCCCAGAGATCATTATTTGAACAATCCTGAATCTACTCTACTTGAGGATGCTCCCATACAAGTTTCAGCTTTTCTGGCCAAATTTTTTTTGAGAGGAGGCTTTTGAAAAATACAAACAAATTTTTCAACAATTTTTAGCTATATCTCCCCTTGAAAGTTGGCGTGGTCCTTCAATTTAACAAACTTGAATCCCCTTCGTCCAATGACGCTTTGTGGCAAGTTGTGATGAAATTAACCATGAGGTTCTGCAGAGGAAGTCGAATACATATATGTAAAGAAGTCTACAGACGGGCGGACAGACGGACGCCAGACAAAAAGCGATCAGAAAAGCTAACTTAAGCATTAAGCTCAAGTGAGCTTAATATTTCAGATACTACAATAAGAATTAACCAACCCTTATTTCTGGAATAAAGACCTTTTTGTGATGGGTATTGTATAAATATTCATTTGTATTGTATAATTTTCTATTTGTACTTATAATTTCCCATTTGTATTCTATAATTTTCCATTTGTATTCTATAACTTTCCATTTGTATTGTATAATTTTCGTTTGTATTCTATAATTTTCCATTTGCATTGTATCATTTTCTATTTGTATATTCTATAATTATACATCACAAATGAAAAATTATACAATACAAATGGGAAATTATAGAATAGAAATGAAAATTATAGTATAAGAATGGAAAATTATACAATACAAATAGAAAAGCATACACTACAATGAATATTTATACAATACAAATGGAAAAGATCTAATATTGCAACGTTTGACATGCCATATCTTAGGGAAACTTATCGTTAATTCAGCGATCATTGCAGAAACAAATTACGGAACCCGCGGGTTTTGTATTTTTCTGCAATGTCTCCACCTTCATATCCCACATGAATCACAAAAGAAAGCATTTTATTGTTTAGATAATATTAACCATTTATAATTTTGTAAAACTCCGTTTCTTATACTAGTAATCAAAATCGTTAAAACTTACCCAGCTTATGTACTTTGATTAGAAAATGTTTACCGAATACAAGTTCTGATCAGAATATGTCACCATACATAAAGATTTTTTTTTTTGGGGGGGGGGGGCACAAATCATAATGGAGATGTCTTGTTACATATCTATAGACTATATAACAATTCAAATATCATGGTTTATGACTAATTTTGTTTTTACTGACCATTATCTGCGCAATCATCACAAAAAGAACATTTAAGTTCGTATCGACTTGTTGTCAGCATACCAAGTAAACGATTTCTAATTTCTGAGAACGTTTCGCTAGTTCAGTTTTTATTGGTCTGAATTATTTGAAGTTTTCCTGGCTTTTCAAAAATATCAAAATCATTTTAAAAAAAGGGCGAGGAAAACGTCACGACTATTTCCGACTAAGTTTTTATGTGTTGTTTAATTACAAAATAAATACCATTACTTTTAGCGAATACATTTTTAATTTAAACATATTTTATTGAGTAATCAAATGGATTAGGCAACAGGCAAAGCCTATATAAACCCTCTCCAAAATACAACGTCAAGAAGTGGTGTTATAAAATAATCATAGAATATAGTATATAGTATAATTTACCAGTTTACAGAGTGATATATTATTGAAATTTTCGTATACAAGACAAAGGATAATTGGATAATAAATAATAAGCTTGACTTTTGTCCTATGATGGTAAATTGTAAGCTAATTTGCTGTTTAGCATATACATGAACACATTCATTCCTACATTTATAAACCCGTCACCTCATTCATTCATACCGACAGACAGACATAGAATATTGGTGTCATGATCCAGCCCATTGGAAAAAAAAGTGAAAAACGCTTAGAAGCTATAATATAACTATGAACATAAGAAACAATTTTACATTTTAAGTTGTATGAAAAGTCAGAACTACCATAAAGAATATAGTAAATATGAAAAGGAACGCTAATGTCATTGAATTGATTAAAAAGTTTAACTCTTTGTTGAGTGTATCTTTGACACTAAAAAACATAGGTAATCATAGATTACTGAGCTCACCGAGACGGAGCATCACCCTTATGAGACATCACCTTCATAAGACCGCCTTTATCATTTTATATGAAAATCATACTTTATGATCTTGGATATTCATGGATTCTGTTTTGACAAAATATCGTATATCATCTGATAAATTTTTTTTATGATAATCATATGTTAATATGTTAATCAATACAATGATATAAAATTAAATATTGCATCATGTCATATTTCTAATATAATATATATCATATAATAAATAAAATACCGTAATAAACAATAATGAGATTTGATATTGTAACGTATGATATGACATTGTATTGTGTTATACCTTATTGTATTTGATCACATAATACAATATCATAAAATATAATACAATATAGTATCATATTACAATACCATATTACATAATACATCATAACACTGAAACATGATATTATATTGTATAATATAGAATGATATTGTATTGAATGACACTGAAACATATTTGATACATTATATGATATTATATCATATAATACAATATAATTTGATTCCAACATTGTATCTTATCAAATGATACAATATTATGTGATATGGTAAAATATTATAAAAAATATTTTTAAATTATACATATTGCATCATATGACACAATGAAATATATTACAATATCAAATAATACAATTTCATGTGATATGATAATATATCATATAAACCAATATCATATCATACAATATCGTATGATACAATATTATATAATATTACAATATCATATAATACAATTTCATGTGATATAATTCTATATTACTGAAACCAATATCATATTATACAATATTGTATGATACAATATTATAGAATATACAATATTGTATCATAGGATACAATATAATATTTTGCAATATCTTATGTAATTGTATCATGTGATAAAATAATAAATTAAAAATACAATATAATATTAGACAATATTGTATCATAATATACAATACTATACATAACAATATCATGATACATAATCATATCATAAAATATCAAAAAAATTGATACAATATCATATCGTATCGTATAACTTTTTATAATATAACATATGATATCATATTGTATCATATCAAACAATATTGTTTCATATCATACAATACTTTATCATAGGAATCATGTTATATCATTTATCAACAAACACATCTATCTATCGAGCTGGTTTGAGTGAGGTATGAGATTTCTTTAGCATCCTTGATAATGGAGATGAGGCTCTGCTTCTGAAGCAACCTCTGCATTTAATTTATAATAAAGTTAAATCAACTATGCAAGCTATCATCTATAAAGCATGTGACCTGTTCCAAAAAACTAAACCTCATCCACCATCCGAAACCTATGGCTCAGATTCAGCATTCAAGCCCATCAGCTGCATTTGTATCATAAGACGCATCATCCATGCAATTTTGGTGAAGTTTGGACCAGTAATAACCAAGATATCATCATCAGAGGGCACTAGCAATTAAAACCTTAACTTCCTCCAGCATCCGCAACCTATGGCTCAGATTCAGCATCCATGCCTGTCGGGTGCATCTGTATCATAAGACACACCATCCATTCAAGTTTGGTGAAGTTAGGACCAGTAATAAATAAGATTTATTTTTTTAGCATCCTTGATAATGGAGATCAAGCTCTGCATCTGAAGCTACCTCTGCGATTCATTCATATTACAGTTAAATCAACTATGCAAGTTTGAAATAGTACTATCATCTATTAAACATGTGACCTGTTCCTAAAAACTTAACTTTATCCAGCATCCGAAACCAGACTATGCATTCAAGCCTGTCAGGTGCTTCAGTATCATAAGACACACCATCCATGGAAGTCTGGTGAAGTAAGGACAAGTAATAACTAAGATATCATCATCAGAGGGCACCTGTTTCAAAAACTTTATCTAACCAGCTCTTAAAACCTTAACCTCCTCCAGCATCCGAAACCTATTGCTCAGATTCAGCATTCAAGCTTGTCAGGTGCATCAGTATCATAAGACGCACCATCCATACAAGTTTGGTGAAGTTAGGACCAGTAGTAACTAAGATATAATCATCAGAGGGCACCTGCAACAAAAACTTAACCAGCTCTAAAAACCTTAACCTCTTCCAGCATCCGAAACCTATAGCTCAGATTCAGCATTCAAGCTTGTCAGGTGCATCAGTATCATAAGACGCACCATCCATACAAGTTTGGTGAAGTTAGGACCAGTAGTAACTAAGATTAATCATCAGAGGGCACCTGCAACAAAAACTTTTACCAGCTCTAAAAACCTTAACCTCTTCCAGCATCCGAAACCTATTGCTCAGATTCAGCATTCAAGCTTGTCAGGTGCATCAGTATCATAAGACGCATCATCCATACAAGTTTGGTGAAGTTAGGACCAGTAGTAACTAAGATTAATCATCAGAGGGCACCTGCAACAAAAACTTTTACCAGCTCTAAAAACCTTAACCTCTTCCAGCATCCGAAACCTATTGCTCAGATTCAGCATTCAAGCTTGTCAGGTGCATCAGTATCATAAGACGCATCATCCATACAAGTTTGGTGAAGTTAGGACCAGTAGTAACTTAGATATTGCTATCAATGGACACCCGCAACAAAAACTTTAACCTGCTCCAAAAACCTTAACCTCCTCCAGCATCCGAAACCTATAGCTCAGATTCAGCACTCAAGCCTGTCTGGTGCATCAGTATCATAAGGCACACCATCCATGCAAGTTTGGTGAAGTACAGACCAGCAGTAACTAAGATACTGCTATCAAAGGGCATCTGCAACAAAAACTTTAACCTGGTCCAACAACCTTAACCTCCTCCAGCATCTGAAATTTAGGACCCAGATTCAGCATCCAAGTCTTTCAAGTCCATAAGTAGGTCCAGATGCATCATCCATGCAAGTTTGGTGAAGATAGGACAAGTAATAGCTTAGATACAGGACCTGCAACAAAAACTTTAACCAGGTCCGGACGCCGACGCCGACGCCGACGCCACCGCCGACGCCGAGGGTATAGCATAATCTCTCCTTGACTTCGTCTCGGTGAGCTAAAAATGTATATTACCTTACGAATAATTTTTTTGTGGAGACCTAAATCTATTCATGTTATTTGCATTTATTGCACATATGATTTTATGTGAAAAGATGTACACGAGAATGAAATTAACATCGCCTTAATCAATAATTTACAAATGTGTGTCACTTAATTCTAAAAGTTATTTTAATTTGCTAACAATACATTCGGGCCTATGTAATATTATATATTTAATATATGATGGAGGTGTTTAATTACTTTTTATCATAAATAAAATATGTATTGCACTGGAACTTTATCGTGAAAATGAGGCCCAGGAACAAAAAAATAAAATGAATTAAAAAATAATAATTCTAACGTCTGTCAATATATATATGCTGAATCGAGCATTTTATAGAAAACGACGTAGGCAGAGAGAGAGAGAGAGAGAGAGAGAGAGAGAGAGAGAGAGAGAGAGAGAGAGAGAGAGAGAGAGAAAGAGAGAGAGAGAGAGAGAGAGAGATATTTATCGAAATACTATATAAGGTAAAAATAATTTTCCACTAACAACACATATAAGCGGGTACATGTGCAAAAAAAAAATCAATGCCGTCGGTGGAGAACTCTACAAGGCGTGGACTCGTCATTTCCACGTCTGCTGCCGTCTTCATCAGAAGGGTGTGGTTAAAATGGCTGATTCCGACGAAATAGCAGCTCTGGTCATTGACAATGGATCTGGGATGTGTAAAGCTGGGTTTGGAGGGGACGATGCCCCACGGAGCGTGTTCCCCTCTATCATTGGGAGGCCCCGACACCAGGTAAGAACCCCGAACTTCAATATTTCAAACTGTTTTCGACATACATGTATATTTGATTTATATTTTTTTTATGTAAAATACATGTACCTGTTATAATTTCATGGCTTCTGACGAAGAGATTAAAAAAGCTATTATTGAAATATACCAAAAAAGCTATTAAAATTAAGTGATAACACTTCACGTTGCACATGTATGCAAAAACGTTCGTGCATAACTCCATTTTGAGAAATAAAAAATCATCAACTATAGTATGTTTGATGATATCGCTAATATATGTACACTAGTATAAGTACATGTGTGTACCTGTTATTTAAATATTTCTACAATTAATTCAGGGTGTAATGATCGGAATGGGACAAAAAGACAGCTATGTTGGGGAGGAGGCGCAATCCAAACGAGGCATCCTCACCCTCAAGTACCCCATAGAACACGGCATCGTCACCAACTGGGACGACATGGAGAAAGTCTGGCACCACACCTTCTACAATGAGCTGAGGGTGGCGCCCGAGGAACATCCCGTCCTTCTGACCGAGGCCCCAATGAATCCGAAAGCGAACCGGGAGAAGATGTTACAGATCATGTTCGAAACCTTCAACACCCCTGCATTTTATGTAGCTATTCAGGCTGTCCTTTCGTTGTATGCCTCAGGAAGGACGACCGGAATTGTCTTAGACTCGGGAGATGGCGTCACCCATACGGTGCCCATCTATGAAGGCTACGCCCTGCCACACGCGATCATCAGAATCGATCTCGCTGGCCGAGATTTGACCGACTACTTGATGAAGATTATGACCGAGAGGGGTTACTCGTTCACGACTACCGCCGAACGAGAAATTGTCCGGGATATCAAGGAGAAGCTGTGCTATGTGGCGCTGGACTTCGATGACGACATGACAAAGGCCGCCACCAGCTCTGTCCTTGAGAAGAACTATGAACTCCCAGATGGTCAGGTCATCACTATTGGCAACGAACGCTTCCGGTGCCCTGAGGCGCTGTTTCAACCATCCTTTGTCGGCATGGAAACGACGGGTATCCACGAGGCCACATACGATTCGATCATGAAGTGCGATGTTGATATCAGGAAAGATTTGTACTCCAACATTGTTCTGTCTGGGGGAACCACCATGTTTGCTGGGATAGGAGATCGAATGAGCCACGAGATAGCAAGCCTTGCCCCTCAAAATATCAAGGTCAAGGTTGTAGCTCCACCGGAACGAAAGTACTCTGTGTGGATAGGCGGATCAATCTTAGCCTCTTTATCAACCTTTCAACAGATGTGGATCAGCAAACAGGAATACGACGAAAGCGGTCCAGGAATAGTGCACAGAAAATGTTTCTAGAGAAATATCTTTCATTAATATCGTGCAATGCATAAAATGCAATTGTGTGTATTTTTTTTTTATGTATTACCAATGCGATGCTCAACACACAGCACTTAAAATATCAATTGAAATTTGTCGTAACGTAAATATTTTTCAATTAATGTGCTTTTTTCAAAAAAATAAAGATTTTAACTCTTTCTTTCGTGTGTTCATACCTCACGATCCTGACATTTGTTCGCATTTTCATTTAGAATTGGAGCAAAAAAGTGTTCATGAATGACCCGGGGGGGGGGGGGGGGGCATTATTCTACGTCGAAAAATGACCCTTTTGCATGAAGAATAAGTGTCATTTTCATAAAATGAGCAAACTGTACATGAAGTAAAGTGACCCCAATTATTCTTTCATGATTATTGTTCGTTAATTATCACACGTCCTCATTGTGTATGAATTTGGTTTCCTTATTTGCGTCATTTCCCGCCATATGTCAATGAGAGAAGTGACGTTACTGTTAACAATCAATTTGTGGCAATGTAATAGTGTTTTGCGTGTGTTTGCTACGGATATGAAAAACTATATACAGCGATTTACAAATTCCGTGTTTATAACTTCAAAATCAGTTGAACAGAGTAAGTAATTTCAAAGGCGTATCTTGGATACGAGGTAAGCAATTTCTACTCTTGTTTACAGATGGGGTCATGTTTACCATGAAGAAAAATAACCCCTGGGTCTTTTTTCTTCAGAAAAATCCAATTATTCTTCAGCAAGGGCATCTTCCCCAGTCAAGGGTTTCTGATCCGCTCCGCTCTACATAAACATAGAGACTACATAGACATACAAACTACATAGTTTATGTAGAGCGGATCGGATCAGAAACCCTTGACTTGGGAAGATGCAGCAAATCATTACACCGGCATTAATTATGTTTATGTTTGATGTACTCCAACCCAATTTTTCGTGGTGGGTTGACCTTTTTTGTCTTTTTGAACAAAAAATTCTTGGATATTTCAAGCTATTTTTTCTATACCGAGAAAGCTAAACAAATTCAATGTTTATTGATTCAAAAACATAATCTAAGCTCATTTTAATATGAAATGAAGAATTCAAAATAATAGGGTTGGTGCAATTTTAATGGGTCAGTCGGAGTACATCAAACAAATAATTTTAACCTAAAATTGTGAACTAGATTAAAGAGTCAATGGAAAATGGCAAAAAATGCTGTGTTAGGACTAGATTTATAAAACACATAATATTAGTTTGCTTCTGTGTCCTTGCTCTTTGCTCTACATAGAGCACAGGTATGATATCTTTCATATTTAAAAGATGTCCGTCAGTGAGTTAATTCAAAATATTCACAAACAATGGTAACAGTGTTTATAAGCCTTTATTTCAATGCTTAGTACACCTTCTGCTCCTGTCTCTGTCCGGGCTGACGGGTGTGGTTCTTGGCCAGGTAATCAGTGAACTCCTGGTATGGAGACTTGGTGAAGGCAGTCTCCTTCCACAGGTCAGGGGTCAAGTAAGAATAAGTGTTGGCAATGGCAGCGTATGTTGCTTTTGCTACAAAAAACCAAAGGTCATTCAAATAACCTTTTCATTTTGCATCAATTCATATACAAATGTCTAAAAAGTAAAATGCAAATATTCCTTCATACCAAAGTTGCCAAGCGTAGCAGTACATCCCCTGGCACAGGTGTAGCAATCATCAATTCCAGCCATCTGTAGCAGTTTCTTGGGTACAGGAGCACTGACAATACCAGTACCTCTGGGTGCAGGGATCAACCTCACCACAACACTGCCACATTTTCCTGTCACCTAGACCAAAACATCAAATAACAGGACTACAGATAAAAAGGCTGCATTTCTTTGTAGAATACAAAACTGTTAAATCTAAAACCACCCCTTAAGAAAAATGAAAGCTTGCCTTTGCATGTTTTTAATACTTTCTAAAATAAGGATTCAGCAGATAAGTATTTTACCTTGCAAGGTACAGTGTGGGGTTTTCCGATCTTGTTACCCCAATACCCTCTGCGTACAGGGATGACTGTTAGCTTAGCCAGAATGATGGCACCCCGGATAGCTGTGGCTACTTCCTTGGAACATTTAACTCCCAAACCTACGTGTCCATCGTGGTCTCCGATGGCGACAAAAGCCTGAAAAAGGGAAAGTAAATTACGACCTGAATAATAATACATTTCCAAAGCTTTTTAAATGTAACATATCTTATGCAATTAATCATAGAAACTTAAACAAAAGAGACTTTATTTACCTTGAATCTGGTTCTTTGACCAGCCCGTGTCTGTTTCTGCACAGGCATGATTTTCAAAACTTCATCCTTCAGAGATGGTCCAAGGAAATAATCAATGATCTCAAACTCCTACAAATTACATTATCAAAAAAGAAAATATTACATAAAAATTTTTATGGACAAGAATTTATGCATAATTAGTAAAATCATTTTACATTAGTGAAATAAACAGAAATTGCAGAATGATTCAAGTATATATAGATATTTGTCTACCAAGTACCAAATCAATAATTTACTTATTTTTTTTTTTTTTTTTGGCGTGAATCATAGACAGGACACGCTCCAATTCTTTACACATCAAAATTTATAACATTCCTAAAAAATATGATTCTTTTAGTTGCAAAGCCCTGAGAATATGAACCTTAATTGGCAAGGAGAAAAGGTAGATTTCTTGTAATGATTTGATTTTCTGGTCTTTCACAAGCCTGCCAAGTTTAGTCACTGGCATCCACTCCTTCTCTCCCTCCTTGGCACCACGCCCCCTTCCACGGCCTCGTCCACGACCGCGTCCCCTGCCTCGGCCTCTACCACCAGAGCCGAATCCACCCCGGAAACCTCCTCTACCACCGGCTGGTGCTGCGTCCGCCATTGCTGTAAAAGATTTTCGCGATGAATTTTATGTAAAATTTTACCGATTTCCGACTTTATCATGCAAAGTATACATTAAAATAAGTTAAAAAATGATATTGTTAATCGTCATTTTTCATTTAAAGAGAGTGTAAATGTTATTATGTCTAGGATTATTGTGATATCGGTTGGATTTTAGAAACACACGACTGTTTACTAACGTGATTTTTATTGGAAAGACCGGAAGTTGGTTTGTTCTCGCTGAAGTTTCGCAAATCTCGTGCATCTTGCGAGAATTGCATCTTCTTTCACTTCGGAAGCAGGATAGATAGGATAGCAATTTTTTAAAGATGTTTGCAAAAGAGATTCCATTCAAAGATTAAATATGCAGTGAACTTCAACGTATTTTTTTTGCTCAGTGAGTTTTAGTTTCGATTTTAAACTTTTCCTTGTAGCTTAGCCGTAGAAAGTGTTTCCAAACTGAATGCAGTCCAAAATGTTACTGCATGGAAGTGTACAGGTGTGAACAGGATTAAATAGCCTATGTATACGCTTTGGTATCTCTGCAAATAAGAGTTAACTTTAAATATGCGAAAGAGACAAATAACATGCAGGTGTTAAAACTCGTTTTAGCTATTTGAACGGAATGCCAGGGACGTATTTACTATACACGTATTCTCTATATACGTCCCTGGAATGTCAGATTAAAAAAAAAATCATTATGCAAGAGTATTTTTTCAGTCTACATTATCACAGCATTTTCGATGCTGACAATATCCTTAAAATTTAGAATGCTTCTAATAATTTGAAGAAGACAGAAAGGAGAATTAAGTTGCATAAATGACTTTTATTTTATCCAGTGAATATTATTTCTCTAGAAAATTTTCCATCTTCATCCACAATTTTAAAATTTTGTTCGTTATAATTAGTGGTAGATTTTTTTTTATAAGAAAAATTAAGTATAATTAGGTGAAGTTTGTAATATCTAAAATGATTTTTAAACACATATGTACACGTTACCTATGGGTAAAGCTTCAGTGTGCGAAATTAACTTTTTTGTACTATAGACAATCAGTCTACAACATTTTCAAAATCTATAGACCTGACTGATTTCCTATACACCAAAAACAACAACAAATATTATTCTTTATTTGTATCGTAATTTTATTCAGGGTGAACGTGGTGAAATAACCTGGTACTTATTAACACAATAGGAACTCTTCCTCTAGGACATGGTGAAGAGTGCCTGGCTCTAAACTCACACACAATGACATTTCCTTGTAATGATTATTTTGTAATACCAATCAAATAAACTCAGATAAAGTAAAGGAAAATAGATATATAAAATACCCTATCCCCTTGAATACTGTAGATAACATGATACAAAAGGAAACAAAAGCGCAGAATCTAAGACAACGTAAGGAAAACTGAACGTCGGTCATGAATTCCAGGTGTGCAGTCTGGGTTCACAAATGCGAAAACTAGAATGGTGCATGACTATCCTGGGTTTTTTTCCCCAGGTCTAGCATCTTGTGATTACTTCAGTTTGTCAAAAAATGAGATGCTCTGAATATTGTTTTTGACTTTTAAATAGCACATTGCAATTACATTCTGCTTCTGATCGCAATGTATTTAAAAATGTATTGAGTATAACGTTCAATCGACTAGACGACAGGCTGCGTTGGTCTACAAATATTCGAGTTACTGTAGACCGGGCGTATTTTCTATATATTTTGTCTATTGGTCTTCCGTTATTTTCGCACACTGAAGCTTTGATGGCCATATCTTCTGTACAGGGCTACAGTTCCACTTACCAATATGCAAAAAATGTTTTGGCTGTGGACTTTTTGACCTCATTTTGTAACACATTCTGCGGAAAACACTTTTTTTTCCCAATTTTTTAAAGTTCTTGTTTTTTTAATTGCCTCAAACTATCTCTTAAATACCCTCAACAACGGTGAAAAGTGTTGAATTTACTGTAAATGCAGATTTACGATTGAGAATCTTCCTTTTTTACCTGTAAACAAACTACTTCAATTAACTTTACAGGAAAAGTGAGATTATCATCTGATGAGTAATTTGAAATCAATTGTTTCTACAGAAGATGTAACATGTAAGGAAATAAGGTTATTAAGTCCAAAATTAGCCAAACATTTTGTGCAGTGTAAGTTGTCAGATTTTTGTATCTACCGGTACAGACTTTAGCTCTATAGTGTATTGACCCAAACATTCTTATAGAGCTACAGTGCTGCAACTAATGATTGACAAGCAAAGGCTTTCTTGATCAGGATTCATTTAAAGACGTGTTGGGACATTACACTGACAGACCATTCAATGGATGTCATAAATATACTTTATATATAGAGACAACTCATTAGATACGATAATATAATCATTTATTGAACTTTGTTTAAAGTTTTCAAGAATTTTTATTTACAAATGCCAGTGCATTAGGGCATCAATGACTTTTTCTTATTTGTATGTTCTTTTGTTTGTTCATTATTTGTATGTTCATTGAAGAAAATCTGAATGCATGGAAGCTTGCTAGCTATGTTTATGATCTTTGTAAATATGATAATTCATTAAAAAGATACCTGTATATTGGAGCTATAAATGTGAAGCATAAAACTTCTGATTTTTTTCAGTTTAAACTTATTTATGATAAGTTTGTTATAATAACATTGATGTATGATTCAGAAACAACCACAGAAGACTAAAATCATGGCCTCGCCAGATGACAGAGCAGTTACTGGGAAAACGGCAAAGGTGACATGAAGTTCTTTTTACATTTTAAAGCTGTAACTCCCTTTTTTCTCTCTCAAAGATTGCTTTGTTTCATGGAAGATTTGGCAGCTGAATTGTTTTCTTCTGATTGTTTCCTTCTTAGATGAAGCCCCTGAATTTCCCATTGGATCTGAGCACTGTGCCAACAGACATGGCAGATGTCATGAAAGAAATAAAAAAGGTGAAACCTTGTTTGTGAATCATCTATGTCACCTCAACTTTAGAGAATTGTTTGCATTACAGAATGGATATGTATTATATGTAATATTAAGGACTCCTTTTTTAAAGCAAGTACTCAATGGATTTCATGATTTTGTCGCTTTGTATTGCAAGAATTTAAGTTTGAGAGCGGCAACTATCGTTTTGATATTATACATTTAACAATTGTCAGAAAAGTAAAATTGTGAGGAATACTTCTTTTGATTTTACGTGGATATCGATGCCTCATGTTAAATTATGAATTTCCGTAATTATAATGTAAAGAACATGTCCTAAATAGATATGCATCTTCTTTAACAGCTGGCTGAATCAATGCTGTTTCATTGGAGTGAGTTTCCAATAGTACTGCCTCCATCAGTTACAGACATCATGAATGAAGAAGTATGTTTCATTCAGTCACTTGCATGTGCCTCATGTGCATTACATGTGAAAAGAACATTCACATGAAATTTTACGGAAATTCACTTCACATTTAAATTTTATGAAACTTCTGAATTTTAACCAGACAATATCATTAATAATTACAAACAAAAAAATTTCAGCACATGGAAAATTTCTGCTCATTGTCACGCTTACTGTCCGACGATGATTTCTGCTTTACATTAATTACCATAAACTGAGAAAAGACTTAAACTTTTTAAATAATATCAAAAATCTTACATCAAAGCTGATGGAATTGTATTTTATTTAAAAAAAAATTAAATGATATTTTCACTTTGTCTAATCTCAGTTTATGAACTGTTTGAACCAGAATTGTAAATACTTGTACATAATTATAAAATGTTGACAATAAAATACTTCTTTTCCGTTTATCAATTTGCAGGAAATAAACTCCCAAATATTTAAGGACCTGTTTAAGGCCCCTGTTTTTGATGAGCTGGAGGAAGTAGGGATGACTCCTGAGGGTGGCCTAAAAAAGCTGTCCAAGAAACAACTGGATGCCATCTGGGATAAGGGGTAATTACAGACAAAGCTATAACAAATGGAATAAAAAGTCAATATCTCAGAGAGAGAGAGAGAGAGAGAGAGAGAGAGAGAGAGAGAGAGAGAGATTTACAGTATCTTGTGATTTTCTCCATTTAATATAAAGTCATGGCAATTTTAAAGTGTTTAAAGTATGTATGGTTGCAACTGTATGAATAATAAAGTTAAGTCTATAGACAAATCCCTTCCCTGAGAGAGTGAGAGAGAAAGAGATAGAGAAGGAGAGATAAATTAGTAAGGTATAGTCTAACTGTTTAATATCCAACATCATTACTTAAAAATCAGTCAGAGAATATTGTTTTTCTTTAATTACTTTTCCTCTGCTTTGTGTTGTTTATTTAGTGATTTACCATACACATTTCTTTCCCATTGCAGAGAGTTTGATGTGGATAGCTTGAACTTTCCAGGACAAGTTCACAAATGGAGGCTTACACAGCTGCTGCAGAAAGGCTCACTCAGAGCTCATAACACCTTGCTGGATGTAAGGGCAACTATGGAATTACTCTATTGTTATTGAATAAAATATTATTAGTACTTGATTTTGTAAATTTATTGTTAATGGTGATTGCTGATAACACTCATAGAATTTCTTAAAAAGAAGTATGTTGTGAATATTTACTTGTATAACAGGATGCAGCCATATCTCTACGACTGATGATCATCACTGCTAGGAACAGATTCAGCTCCCATTTCTTCAGTCTGACGAAGTCGGCCAGGGAGATGGGTCGAGGCCTGTGGCTGATTCTTGGTAGGCTTTGTCAGAATTTTGAATAAAATGAGAAGTCCTTTACAAGTATAAAACACCAACGACCAGTGTTATTAACATTTACACAAATGCTATAGTTTTTTATCTTGTTCAGTATGCATTATTCAGAATCATTGTAGAAATAGATAAGCAAGCAGTTTTCAATATTACAGTTTTGCTTTTGGAAATAAAGAAGAAAATACAAGAGTTTAAGATATTACAATTTTTGGCAGATATACTGATTGGAATGCCTTCTACAAGTCCGGGAGATTTACAGTCCAAAATACAAGATGAACACATGAAGCACCTTGTAGCAGAACTGGATATCAAGGTACTGTAAAAGGTTTACATTTAGCTGTGTATTCTATTCAGCATTTTTTGTGGAAAGAGGCTCCCTCTAAAACAAGTACTTCACTTAATACTTTGCAAATATGTATGGAAATCAGTTTATTCAGAAATATGCTTATTCAAATCCATACTAATTTGTTGAAAAAGTAATTTAGGCCAAATATCAGACACGCTAAATGTAATATGTTTACAAAAATGTGAAATAGGAAAGACTGTCAGCTTTAATAGAAGTGTAAATGTTATTCAGGTGCTGCATACTATTTTGGATAAGTTTAATCTATCACAAATAGAGATAACTACACGTACACATTTTTCTCTTTAAAAACAATAAATTTATTTATTTGTAGCCTAAGTTCAAAAGCACCTTGGACAAATTCTGTACCTATGTAAAAACCATGTGTGAAAAGCTCCAGTCAAAGAATTATCAGGTGAGCTCATTTTATTCTTTGAAAATAAGGTTTTCATTCGCTTGCTTTTTAGAGCAAAGAATAATGAAATAATCCTGAAAGGTTTTTCAAGTCAATAGCTACAGGTATTGTTAAATTTAACTTGGTCATGGTTTAACAATTTTGGAAATTTGCTGCTGATACAGTGCATTTCCTCTCTTTGTTATACAGACAGCTGCATTGAGGCCTCCTCCTGTCCCATATATTTATCAGACCCCAGGTGGACAAGAAATTGATCTGAGATTATTTAATAAAGGTAGGTTTAACATTATGGAGCAAATTAGAAGGTTCTTCTATTATTGATTTAAAAGATGAGATTATATTTGGAAAACCTCAATAATAGTGCTATAGTCACATGTTTAATTGCTTTGATAACATTAATAAAGAGAAAAAATGTTAGCCAAAAAATGGCTTTGAAAAATTTGAATTCTGGTGGATTAGGCATTATTTATTTCAGACTCCTTACGATATTATCTTTGGTGTTTTTGTTCCAGATCTGATCAACAACTGCCTTCCCATACTGGGCAGTATTCTAGAAAGGGGAGCCAGAGGCTGGCATGTGCAATACAGACAAAAGATGATGAGAGACCTGCAGGGTCAGTAAAGTTATTGTATACATACATGTTATTACTACAAGAACTTGATCCCAAGAGCTGAAATATGTTTTTGTTTCCTGGCACTGATCATGAGATCAAAGAAGATGCGGAACATAAAAAAATTGATCTGATGATGTGCACCGCAACAGGACATGGTCCAGCTCATGGTATTCAGTTTCTCAAAAACCGTTTCAAAGGAACACTTTGAAAACGCATCTGAAACAAATGTTGTTTATTGCGTGCTACATATGTGTCGTCAGTTTCAGAGAGCTTTGTTATGAATTAAGAAAACCACAGTGTGGTGATCCTGAATATTCTATAAAATTTACTATATCAAAAAAGGGAATTTGGTTGTTTGTATTTAACAGAGATATGTACCGGTACTTACACAGAGTTATTTTCACCTTGTGATATATTTTCTCAGACAAACTTTTAAATATATTCACTATTTAGCCTCACTTAAGTTCCACCATGGACAGTGTTATAGCTGTTTATTTAACATGGTTAATTTTGTCTTAGAATGACACACATTTTCAGTTAGCTCAATTATCTTTTAGAACAGGATGAAATATGATGAAAATAACTCCATATGAATACTGTATCTAAGTACCAGTAATATCATGCAATTGATGATTTTTTTTTTCATCACAGGTCAAGGGCTTTCGAATGAAGAAATTTCTGAGGTGTGCACTAATTTGTAATTCAACATTTTAAGGGATATTCATTTAAACAACACTTTTCAAAGTCAAATGTTGATTTTTTTTCCCATTCACATTATTGTATGAAATGTTGTTCAGAAGGTGTTTGTAATTTTGTTTGTGTACAGAAAATCAATGATGCAATAATGAAGGAATACTTAGACAGAGTGTTCAGTGCTATCTCGACCAATACAGAGCTGGAGAACTTACAGCCAGGAATTGGTGAGTATAAGAATCTCAGATCATCACAGTCATCATGTTGTGATGACCCTACTACCGCTATCATCATCTTTGGAATCACAAAATGTCTCATTTTATAAATGTTTTTTAGTTTCGATTTCAAAATATTATTTTTTGGTGACTTTAAGTTAATGAAGATAAAAACAACAATGTATAGGGATTTTTTTGCAATTGAGATGAAACCAAAATTTTCAATGAAATGAGTCTCACATCTAAACTGTGGTCATCATTTATCTACAATTTTTTTAAAATCATTTCTTATACCACATTATCATCTTGCCCCAAAACTCCACCATTGCTCATACATTGTGCTTATTGGCATCCTAAAAACTTTGCCCAGTAATAAATTTAAAAAATGCAAAATACAAGTTTTTAAGGAACCAATTGTGGAAGAATTTGGATTTTTTTTGCAGGTCTTCTCCTAGTGGCCCAAGCCAAATCAGTGATAGCTATGAAGAAGGCAGTCAGCAATGTGAAAGACAAGCTGACAACTCATAAACAGAGGGTAATGGACAACAGCACCCGACAAAGCTCTATCAGTTTCGGACGGAGGAGATATATATGAAAATTAATGAAAAATTTTAATGGAAAAATTGAAAACAAAACCAAGACTTAAAATTCCTTGATTTCATTTTTTTAGTTGAAGGATCATCTGAAGCAAACTTACCCTGTGAAGTCACGGATTGTGGCATGGGTCAATGAACAGATTGCCAGATTTGAAGTAAGATGATATACATGTAGAACTGCTTTTTGAATAAAATTATTTGCAAATGAGAGGTACATGTATTTCTTAGCCAAACAAATATTCTTGCATTTGAAAAAAAAGCTGGTTTAAAGTATGGTGTGACAAATGTCTGTTTTAAAACTGTACATTGTAAAAGTTGACCAATTGGTTAAATTGCTGAACATATAGATTATTTTCATTTCTTTTATATTTACTGATGCAATTATTAACTAAAGATAATGCACTTTTATAAGGCATTCATTCAATTTTATTTGCCATTATATCAAAGTTACTTTGTTTAATAAATTTTAAAGATATGTTCATCTTAATATATGTGTATATAAGATCTAGGTTAAATCCACAGCTTATAATATTTTTTCCCGTATTAACTTATTAACATGATATTTCATCCATACAATTGTTGCTTATTTTAGAGAGTTTGTTCAGAAGATGTAATTTTACTTTTGGTTTTCCTAATAAAACTTGGAATCTGATTTATGTATGAATTGTTTGTGTAGGAGGATTTCATTGCCCAGAACCTGTGGTCGGCTCACGAGGAAGCCATTACTCTGTGTGAGCAGCAGGGTCTGGACCAAACAGCCTACTTCCTCAAGAGGGACCTCAACTTCATCAAGGAGGTAAAACCATGGATTCTTAGGATAGAAATACTGTTAAGTGATTCAATTATTTCTTAATGTGCTTTGTACAAAATAAGCATATTTACAGGTTTATATGTTTTACGGTGCAACCGTTGGGGCGAGCGCAGCATGTGATCAAACAATGAATTATGATAAATCAATAAAAATAAATTAACAACGAAAATAAATTTGATTGCAAAATAAAATGAAACATTCCTATTTTTCAGATTTTAATCATTATTAATTTTGTTCAGTCGATTACTTGAGTAGCAGAAAGGCATAAATCAGAGTTTTATTTAGAGTACAGTGTACATTGTGCATGTAAACCAAACTGGAATAGATGGTGTGACATCAAAATAATTAATTTTTTTGGTTTTTAATTCAAAAGAGTTCTACATCATGTCAGCCCCCAGTAAATATGATTACTCTAACTTCAAGCGTGCATTAAAGCTCAATTAGGTAGTTTATTTTCAAAACAGCAGACCACATTTGATAATTTAAACCACTTTATTAATGTAAATAAAATGTCTTTGACTTTCCTTCCCCATTAAATGCAAAAGATTTACATGTACCAGTCAACATGTTCCAAATTTTTTCACCTAACCTACAGTGTTGAAGAAAATTACATAAACATATAACTTTCAATCATCTTTTCAACACTTGCTTACAGAGGGAAGCAGTATTGGTAAAAGAACTCAGTAAGGTGAGAATTCCAAACAGACGATACACATTCTCGACAAGAATATGGCTGCCAAAGAACTATATTGTGACCAAAATTGAAGGAACAAGGCGAACTGTGATTCCGACAAAAGTCATACGAACTGAGCCTCCACCTGGAAGAACGCCTGTGGTAAGATAGTGTTTACCTGTAATTCTATCAATTTCATAGCTTTTATCCTTTAAATACTGCTTCAGTTTATTATCTGTAGGTTCAGTTTTTATAATATGTAAATTTTATTTTTTGCTATGTTATTTTATTTTTTAAATCATGACTATTTGAATAAAATGATGGCAGCATTTTTTTTTTAAATTGAATTTTGTTTTGGGATGATGCCTCAAAATTTAGCAATAAAAGGTCCCCCTTCAGTAAAAAATCAGTAACACAGTATAAATTCACACAAAAGTTTAATATAACACTAACACTGCACATGAAATATTCAAATTTTACCAAAAAAAAAAAAAAAAAAGTTTAGAACATTTCTATCAGATATTTAGAGATTTATGATACGATTTTTACAGAATGTGTCGTACAGCTTGGAGCGTTACTATGGTAGGATGACCTCATCCAGGTACCCGTTCTGGAGGTGGTGGAACTACTTACAGAGAACCTGGGCCTGGTCCTGGAACTCTCTCTTCTTCCTCGGGGTAGGCATCAGTGTCCCCTAACCCCAAACATTGCTTGTCTTTGTTAATATGTAATTTTACTCAATTGAAATAAATACACATGTGTAGGGTTCTGTTTGATAATCATTTGAGTTTTTTTTCTGTCTGGTTCTAAAAACAACAACCAGTAATTTTGCTTATGAATGGTCAAAAAAGGGGAAAAAAACCCCAAGAAGTTGTGACTTTCAACTTGCTTCAATATGTCTTTGACATTAAAGATATCAATATTTTACATAATGCAGTACAACTACATGTATGTTTTCATTCCTGGATTTAGAATCTTGTCATTTTCTGTCTGTTAGGTTGTGATTCCTTGGTACAGCCCTATCAGTATTAAGGCCTTGTTCTGGATCAAACCGTTCATTCCAGACATAGAGCTCAGTCAGATCGATGTAAGTATGGTACAACTGTTCAATTTACCATAAGAAATATTTTATTTAATGAAATAACTTTATAAGCATGTTTTCAATGGACAGGATTTATAGCAAGTTACGCTATTCTCATGTTAGAGCCATTTTATTAAGACCTTGGACTTTGGTAGGATGTAACTCTCTATTTCTTGCGTCAAATCAAGGTGAAAATGACGCTGGTTACAAGCGAAATTTGCACAGATTAGTAGGTACAGCTTAAGAGTTGTACAAATCTTTTTGATTTTAAAGAGCCATGATTATAAATGGCCAACAATGAAATAGACAGGCCTTCATTACAATGCTGATTGACACAACTACCCATTAAAGTCCAAGGTCCTGTTAAAATGTTCTAATCTAGTCTCTTTTCAACTTCTTAAAATCTGTCTCACTCCTTCTCTTTTACTGACAACACACCCTTACAATTCTTAGCTTTATTTGACTGATTGGGTTGATGCTTTCATTGTTCTTACTCTATGGTTGTGTGATGTATTGCTTTATTTTACAGGGAAATCTGTATCTGAAAGCCAGCTCAAAGACGGAGACTTTTGTGTCCAGGTTCAGGGCGCTGTGGCTTCATGTATTTAACTCCCGCAGGAAGTTCGAAGAAGCACCTGACAGAGGTAAATGTAGCTTAACTGACCCAGCTTTTTACGATTCTGCAAGATAAGGTGGAGCATACTTGTCCAGGATAAATTCATTTACATATTTGTTTTGTCATTCTTCTTGCATAACGTCTTAAAATTTAATTGCTGTAAACATTATCATTTTTAGTAAATTTATTCCATTTTATTTCAAGATGTTTTATAGATTTATTTTTTCTATATTATGTATTTGGCTTAACTAGAACACACCCCAGTATTTTATGTTTTACTACAGTAATTGTGAATACCGTTATATTGCTTAAGTTTTTTTCACATAATTTGCACTCTAGTTTATATTAAGTACTATTTTACAATGACATGGAACACTCTATCTACCAACAAAACAATTCTGCCATAATGATAGACATGACAGTAATATTAACAAAGCAAGAGGTCAAATTTTACACCTGCTGAAAAATCCCATCTATATGGTGCATATATTTGTATGTCTGTTTTCTAGGATTCCTTGGTAAAAGCTTCACACGACACATAAACAGAATCTGGAACTATTTCTTCAAGGGCACGCTAGGTTCCATTTTGTTGACCTTGACCTATCCCCTGATGTGTATCGGAGGGTCAGCACTCTCCATCATAGCAGCCCTGATGGTCCCCGTGTGGTTAGTTGACCGTTAGCTTACAGTGGAATCATTACAATTCATTGGGGCTCATTTTTTGTGGATGTCATTGGTACCCTTTACTCACTTATATCATCCCCTGCTTATTGTAAAACACAATCTTTATGCATTATATGTACAAGCAAATCCATTAAATTACATATCCACAATCCTTTGGAAAATTTACAGCTCACAAAAACTGATCCTGACAAATTTTAATGATTCCACAGTGTTGTGATTGATTTGAAATTTTACAAAAATTTTTTTTTTAAATATTCTAAACTTGCAAATGTATATTAAATTTCATATTTTAAAAATGTCTATATTAGTTATAATTAAGCATATAGGACTTCAACTAGATCCATATTGCTTTGGAGAGAATATACTAGTATTACATTAAAGAAATGTTTCTCTTTGTAGGGTGCCAATAGCCACTCTGCTGTTTCATTTAGTTGGAGTACTGATCTTTGACTTTGACAGCCCAGGCTAGTACAC